>NC_084775.1:3516717-3519217 GCF_028858725.1 Colius striatus | reverse complement strand
TATACACACACACCCCTACATACACCCCCCATGCACCCCCCCATACATAACCCCCCCTACACACACCCCCTATACACACACACCCCTACATACACCCCCCCATGCACCCCCCCATACATAACCCCCCCCTACACACACCCCCTATACACACACCCCCCTACATACACCCCCCATGCACCCCCCAATACATAACCCCCCCTACACACACCCCCTATACACACACACCCCTACATACACCCCCCATGCACCCCCCCATACATAACCCCCCCTACACACACCCCCTATACACACACCCCCCTACATACACCCCCCATGCACCCCCCCATACATAACCCCCCCTACACACACCCCTATACACACACACCCCTACATACACCCCCCATGCACCCCCCATACATAACCCCCCCTACACACACCCCCCTATACACACACACCCCTACATACACCCCCCCATGCACCCCCCCATACATAACCCACCTACACACACCCCTATACACACACACCCCTACATACACGCCCCCATGCACCCCCCCCATACATAACCCCCCCTACACACACCCCTATACACACACACCCCCCTACATACACCCCCCATGCACCCCCCCCATACATAACCCCCCCTACACACACCCCCTATACACACACACCCCCCTACATACACCCCCCATGCACCCCCCCATACATAACCCCCCTACACACACCCCCTGTACACACACCCCTACATACACCCCCCATGCAGCCCCCCATACATAACCCCCCCTACACACACCCCCTATACACACACACCCCTACATACACCCCCCATGCACCCCCCCATACATAACCCCCCTACACACACCCCCTGTACACACACACCCCCCTACATACACCCCCATGCACCCCCCCATACATAACCCCCCCTACACACACCCCTATACACACACAGCCCCCTACATACACCCCCCATGCACCCCCCATACATAACCCCCCTACACACACCCCCTGTACACACACACCCCTACATACACCCCCCCATGCACCCCCCATACATAACCCCCCTACACACACCCCCTGTACACACACACCCCTACATACACGCCCCATGCACCCCCCATACATAACCCCCCTACACACACCCCCTATACACAAACACCCCCCTACATACACCCCCCATGCACCCCCCCATACATAACCCCCCCTACACACACCCCCTATACACACACACCCCTACATACACCCCCCATGCACCCCCCATACATAACCCCCCCACACACACCCCCTATACATACACACACACCCCTACATACACCCCCCATGCACCCCCCCATACATAACCCCCCCTACACACACCCCCTGTACACACACACCCCCCTACATACACCCCCCATGCACCCCCCCATACATAACCCCCCCTACACACACCCCCTGTACACACACACCCCCCTACATACACCCCCCATGCACCCCCCCATACATAACCCCCCCTACACACACCCCCTGTACACACACCCCTACATACACCCCCCATGCAGCCCCCCCATACATAACCCCCCTACACACACCCCCTGTACACACACCCCTACATACACCCCCCATGCAGCCCCCCATACATAACCCCCCCTACACACACCCCCTATACACACACACCCCTACATACACCCCCCATGCACCCCCCCATACATAACCCCCCTACACACACCCCCTGTACACACACACCCCCCTACATACACCCCCCATGCACCCCCCCATACATAACCCCCCCTACACACACCCCCTATACACACACACCCCTACATACACCCCCCATGCACCCCCCCATACATAACCCCCCCTACACACACCCCCTATACACACACACCCCTACATACACGCCCCCATGCACCCCCCCCATACATAACCCCCCTACACACACCCCCTGTACACACACACCCCTACATACACCCCCCATGCACCCCCCATACATAACCCCCCTACACACACCCCCTGTACACACACACCCCTACATACACGCCCCATGCACCCCCCCATATATAACCCCCCCTACACACACCCCCTGTACACACACACCCCCCTACATACACCCCCCATGCACCCCCCCATACATAACCCCCCCTACACACACCCCTATACACACACAGCCCCCTACATACACCCCCCATGCACCCCCCATACATAACCCCCCTACACACACCCCCTATACACACACACCCCCTACATACACGCCCCCATGCACCCCCCCATACATAACCCCCCTACACACACCCCCTATACACACACACCCCTACATACACCCCCCCATGCACCCCCCCATACATAACCCCCCCTACACACACCCCCTATACACACACACACACCCCTACATACACCCCCCATGCACCCCCCCATACATAACCCCCCCTACACACACCCCCTATACACACACACCCCCCTACATACACCCCCCATGCACCCCCCCATACATAACCCCCCCTACACACACCCCCTATACACACACACCCCTACATACACGCCCCCATGCACA